>NC_085031.1:16516935-16559894 GCF_963692335.1 Osmerus eperlanus | reverse complement strand
TCGCTGTAACCAGAACACTCACTCCTCTGTGTGTGTGTGTGTGTGTGTGTGTGAGTGTCAGTGTGTGTGTCTGTGAGTGTCAGTGTGTGTGTGTGTGTGTGTGTGTGTGTGTGTGTGTGAGTGTCTGTGTGTGTGTGTGAGTGTCAGTGTGTGTGTGTGTGTGTGTGAGTGTCAGTGTGTGTGTGTGTGTGTGAGTGTCAGTGTGTGTGTGTGTCGTCTTGTCTGTCAGTTCCCAGCTTCGCTCAGACTAATCCACACGGAAAGACACCCAGAGCTCAGGATCTGCTGCCTTTCAATGATTTAGCTCAACACTAACCAGGTTCACCCCCTAGCCCCCTCCCCCCATGACAAGGGCCCAGGCCCCGGAGAGCCCTCGGGGGCTGGGATGGGGCCCCTTGGCTCCCCAGGCTGAAGCCATCTGTGGCATGCGTGAGGGCCCCACTCACCTTGATCTCCGTGACCAAGATGTCTGTGATGCTCCCAGCACGGTCACAAAGTCAAACACGTTCCACGCTGCTTTCAGATAGTTCTGCAGGGAGGCACAAGGACAGATGGAGAGAGATGAAGATGGAAAGAGAGAATGAAAGATGGAGAGAGAATGAAAGATGGAGAATGAAAGATGGAGAGAGAATGAAAGATGGAGAGAGAGAATGAAAAATCGAGAGAATGAAGATGGAGAGATGAAGATGGAAAGAGAGAATGAAAGATGGAGAGAGAATGAAAGATCGAGAGAATGAAAGATGGAGAGAATGAAAGATGGAGAGAGAATGAAAGATCGAGAGAATGAAAGATGGAGAGAATGAAAGATGGAGAGAGAATGAAAGATCGAGAGAATGAAAGATCGAGAGAATGAAAGATGGAGAGATGAGAGATGGAAAGAGAGAATGAAAGATGGAGAGATGAGAGATGGAAAGAGAGAATGAAAGATGGAGAGAGAATGAAAGATGGAGAGAGAATGAAAGATGGAGAGAGATGAGAGATGGACATAGTTGGAGAGAGGGTGAGAGAGGGTGAGAGAGGGTGATGGAGAAAAGGAAAAAAGGAGGGAGTAATTGATATTGAGAGAGATGGAGAGAATCAGAGAGCGTGAGAGAAAGAGAGAGCGTGAGAGAAAGAGAAACAGAGAAAGCCAGAACAGGGTCAGATTTAGAGCAGTTAGTGTGACATGCTCTTCTCCTGGGCTCTGCTCCTGCAGCAAGTCTCCTCAAGCTCCTCAAATGAGTCAATATTTCATTGAGAAATTATATTACTCTATGTCAACCTATTACACACACCCACACACACATACACACACACACAAACACAACCATCCACAGTATGACTGATGAACAAACCTAGCCCTCCGTCCCTCTATTAACACTGTCACTAGACTTCCAGGTGTGATGGTGAGATCTCACACTGGGCTAGCTGTAGCTGTCAGCTGATTGATCTACAGACTGTTACTTCCACCTGGGCGGAGTGATTTGTGGAGATAGGGCGGCCAAACACTTAAAACAACAGACAGAGAGAGAGAGAGAGAGAGAGAGAGAGAGAGAGAGTGAGAGATAGAGGGAGAAAGAGAGATAGAGAGAGAAAGAGAGAGGGATGAGCCAGTCTGTCTGGGCTAAATGTTACAAAGGTGAAGGTAAGGAGCGAGTGAAAAGCCGGGGATGCGAGGGAGGGAGGGAGCCAGAGATGAATCTCCTGGCTGCAGGCCAAGCTTCCCTCTCGCTCCCTCCATCCCCTCTCGCTTCCTCCATCCCCTCTGCCCTCATCCCTCCCTCCTTCCCTCTCCTCTACAATCCCTGCTGTTGTCTGACTACCTGCCAGGCAGTTTATCTTCTTACTACTCACACAAACCCTGTCCTCCTCATCTAATATCCATTCATCAACAGACACTCTGTCACTAGGTCTCTTTCTTTCTTCCTCTCTCTCTCTTTTCATTTGTCTTGTCCTCTCTCTCTCTCTCTCTCTCTCTCTCTCTCTCTCTCTCTCTCTCTCTCTCTCTCTCTCTCTCTCTCTCTCGCTCGGTTTCTCTCTTTTTCCATCTTCCTCTCGTTCTCTCTGCCCCTCTCTCTTCCTCCATTCCCCAGATTCGAGGTTCGAGGCTGAGCCGGACCCCGGGTGCCTAGCGTGGATGACACGTCTAACATCCTGGAAGCTCACCAGCGGTCCGAAGGCGATGATCTTCAGGATGCACTCCAGGGTGAAGAGGCTGGTGAACACGATGTTCAGGTACTTCAGCATGGACTCATACAGGTCTGGGGCTCCGTGGAACTGAGAGGACCACAACACAAACTACAGTGAGATCTTTGTCTCCAGCGGAAACAAGATTGGAGGATTTTGTCATCGTTTCTGAAAGAAGGCATGCCTTTCTGTTCTTTTGAATACACACACACACACACGCACACACACACACACACACACAAAAGCACACCCAGACAGACCAAATATTGAGCAGGCAGAAATATAGGCTTGTTCCCTATTGTGCTAGAAAAGTTATTGATCTCTTTATGTGCTTCTTTCCCAGTAAACATCATACTTCATCCTACCCTACTGTCTGACCTACCTGCACAAACCAAGACCTGTGGACCCACGCCATGAAATCACAGGCTAACATTAGAACTCAATTCTGTAGGCAAGTGTTTCATAAATCATTGGATACGCTGTGGAGAGCCTCTGCAGTCACGGCGCCGCAGGCAGAGCGCCCCCTGGAGCCTGGGAGGAGATACTGACCTTCATCATGAGCACCACGGTGTTGAGGGCGATCATGGTCATGATGGAGTATTCAAAGGGTGGAGACACCACGAACTTCCACATCTTGTACTGGAAGGACTGCTTGTTCTGGGGCATGTAGCGGGTCAGCGGCCTGGCATTGATGGCAAAGTCGATACACGCTCTCTGTTTCACCAGACAAGGTAGCAGACAGGGAGAGTGCATTAGGCCTCAAATACAGGAGAGGAGGGATATGAGATTTGTGAACAATTAAATTAGAAGGTTTTTTAAAAAATTATGAAAAACTTTTTTATGAGAATATAAGATTTTATGAGATATGTGAAAGGGTCAGTTCATGTCTCTCCACAGATCTGGTCTCTTACAGTAATTCGCTACAAATCAGCCAAAGTAAGAAACGACAACAGAGAGCAGAGATGTCTCCAGGAGCGTCTCTCCTCCAGAGAGCAGAGATGTCTCCAGGAGCGTCTCTCCTCCAGAGAGCAGAGATGTCTCCAGGAGAGTCTCTCCTGCAGAGAGCAGAGATGTCTCCAGGAGCGTCTCTCCTCCAGAGAGCACAGATGTCTCCAGGAGCGTCTCTCCTCCAGAGAGCAGAGATGTCTCCAGGAGAGTCTCTCGTCCAGAGAGCTCTGATCACTGGCCAGCCAGTGTGTGTGTATGAGTGTGTGTATGTATGAGTGTGTGTATGTATGTATGTATGAGTGTGTGTGAGTGTGTGTGTGTGTGTATGTGTGTGTGTCCAGTACCTCGTTCTTCTCCAGGCTACACTCTGACATGGCCTTGTCTCCCTGCTCCTGGAAGGTGATGATGATGAGGGCCACGAATATGTTGACGAAGAAGAAGGGGAACACCACAAAGTACACCACGTAGAAGATGGACGTTTCCATGCGGAACCCCGGACTAGGACCCTGGTCCTCGTATGTGGCGTCAACCGAGTGCTTTAGGACCCTGGGGAGCACAGGGAGATCACACCAGGATTCATCAGAAACCAATTAATCACACAGGACTCTTAAATCCATTATTCTCCCGAGCACAATCACAGCCTTATGACAATCAGGGCACTTTGCTAATGTATCTGCACGATAAAAAGGGTCAGATGTTTGAAAGATCTGTCTTGATTCAAGTCTGCGAATAACATAAGTAGCTGTTCGTTCCAGCTTATGAAACTGGGTCAGGCTGAGTCCAGTCAGTTTGATTTGGAGATACATCTAAAAGCTTCATTTAGATTCATTATGTTACACGCACTTAAATGATTAAACCATGTACTTTAATGATTTCCTTCGGAATGGGAAGGTGGGGTAGATAACAGAGAGAGAGCTAAAAATATGTGAGTGAGTGAGTGAGAGAGAGAGAGAGAGAGAGAGAGAGAGAGAGAGAGAGAGAGAGAGAGAGAGAGAGAGAGAGAGCAAGAAAGAGGATGAACAGATGGAAAGAAAGAGAAAGGGTGGAGGGAGAGAAAGAGAGGGAGAAGGCAAGAGAGAGCGTGAGGGAGGGAGAAAAAGAGGCAAGAGACCGAGGGAGACGCCCCAAGGAGAGCTCAGCTGACAGACTGCAGCTCCGAGCTTCATCTTCAACATCAAGGCTGATGTTGAGACACACAAACACCACCTCAGCCAAACACCACCTCAGCCAAACAACAAATCACCTCCCACATCTCAAGCTTTTAACGTTCAACAAGAACTGATTTATTTTTTCAACCTTTTGAAACATTATTTTCCAAACCTTGTAGATTTTTTGGGTAAACCTTAAAAATAAATAAAAACAAACCTTTTATTTAAAAATATTTTTTTAAATAAACAAAATAAAATATTTAAAATATTTTATTTCTTTCCGAAATTTTTCGGGGAAAATAGCCCAACTTTCTGACTAATCCAGGGCGCTCGGAGCAGCTGATTGGCCGAGGGGGGATGGGGGTGTGTGACTTACATTGGCCAGCCCTCTCCGGTGGAGACAGTGAAGAGGGTGAGGAAGGCCCAGAGGACGTTGTCGTAGTGGAACTCGTACTTCCTCCACTCCCTGGGCTGGGCTGCCACCTCGTCATGGTCATAGTCCAGGAACTGACCTCTGATGGGCGGGCGAGGAGGGAGAGAGGAGGAGGACAGGGAGAGAGGAGGAGGAGAGGGAGAGAGAGAGAGAGAGAGAGAGAGAGAGAGAGAGAGAGAGAGAGAGAGGAGGGAAGGAGGAGAAGGATTAAGAGGGAAACAGAGATACAATGACAGTGTGTGTGTGTACAGTATGTGTGTGTGTAGCTACAGCATGTGTGTGTGTGTGTAGCTACAGCATGTGTGTGTGTGTACCTGCAGTCCTTCTCGAGGCCCTTGGACTCGTCGGTGCAGTAGAAGAACTTCCCCTTGAAGAGCTGCACGGCGATGACGGCGAAGATGAACATGAACAGCATGTACACGATGAGGATGTTCAGCACGTTCTTCAGAGAGTTGACCACGCAGTCAAACACCGCCTGGGAAACACACACACACACACAGTCCTAATTATGTCATACAGTTGCAGAGATTGTTTTATGTGTGTGTGGAAAAAATTCTGAAACTTCAGACCATTCCTTGGCTCTAACCACTGAAATACTGTTGGAACTGTGCCCTTCTGGTCCTTGATTATCTGCTGTCCTTACTGTATTTAGTGTGTGTCGGGTGAAAGTGTCTGTTAAATTAATATCAACATCAGTGAGAGAGCTGGTCTGAGGAGCTCTTCTGCCTGCCAAGCCTGGTCTATCTCAATCACCTGGGTTCTATTACCTTAATAATATCTGCTGCTTTTTGTCAGGTCCATTACCTTGGTCTGATCAACCACCCTTCGTCACATCAATTACTTTGGTCTGTGGGACAGAGGGTTCTGACAATGGCTAGGGAAATTAGCATTTTTCTCATTCGCAGTTAAAAACGTACAGCTAGACCCGTATATTATGATAGATGCACCGCCCCCCCC
Source organism: Osmerus eperlanus (assembly GCF_963692335.1). Classification (NCBI taxonomy): domain Eukaryota; kingdom Metazoa; phylum Chordata; class Actinopteri; order Osmeriformes; family Osmeridae; genus Osmerus; species Osmerus eperlanus. The sequence goes on along the minus strand of NC_085031.1, from coordinate 16,554,242 downwards.
TCCTCCACCCCCCCTTTCCCTCCCTGCATCCCCCTCCCACACCCCTCCCTCATGTAGTCATCTTATCTTCCACGCAAGTCCCTTCAGAGGCCAAGCGGCTGTTGTCTCTGTTGTCCCCGAAGCGTGTGTGTCCCCCCTGGCTTGAGGGGTCACTAGAGGAGGGCTCAGGGGTCAGAGGTCAGGGGTCGTTACCTTGAGCTTGGGCAGCCGTTTGATGGTCTTGAGGGGTCGTAGCACACGCAGCACCCTGAGAGACTTGATGGTGTTGATGTCTTTGCCTTTGGTCCCTCTGTGTGGCAGGCAGGACTAGCATTATCCCACGGAAACTTCAGAAGCACACATACACACACACACACACACACACACACACACACACTGGTCCACCAATCAGAAGGAGCGCTGGTCCCACCCTGTCTAAAGTGTGGGCGTGTCCGTTTGAACAGCAGTATCTTCAGTACGGTCTCTGGAGGATTAGACTAACTGAGGGAGAATCCCTGTGTGCAGTGGAGTATGTGTTTGAGTTCAGATGCTTGGTTTGAGGGTGTGTATACTGTACTGTACGCGCGCGTGTGTGTGTGTAGCAGAGTGTGTGTGGTCGCATGTGTGAAAGTGTTTCTAAAGCCTTGTGCATCTTAGCCTCAGCATCTGTCGAACTGTCTAGGTGTGGCTCGTCTCTGTTTGCCCTCCACACACACACACACACACACACACACACACACACACAGGGGTGCGTGCACACACAGACACACACACACACTCAGGCCAACATCAATCAGTACACTGAGCATCAATATGGATGAAGCTGGAGTTCCTAAATTCAGTGTGAAATAGAGACCTGTCTGCAGGCAGGAGGTAGGAGAGAGAGAGACAGAGAGAGAGAGACAGAGAGAGAGACAGAGAGAGAGAGAGGGACCAGACTGGGTGAACATACTGCCCCCTCGCTGTGTTTCACCGTTCTTCGACCTCTGTGCAATTCAGGCGAGAGCCCTCTCAACCTTCAAGACATGAAGTTTGAAGCGCTCACTTCAGCATTCACACGACTTCAACGCACGCCTTAAACTCCACCTGAGCCATGCGCACCAATTACACGAGGGATCAGGGCTAGAATGAGTCCCCAGATTGGTAATCAGTGGATAATGTGACCACAGATGGGAGAGGGGGAAGGGGCGGGGGGGGGGGGTCATGGTGTTGACTTGCCCCTCCCCTGAGGGGCAGTGGTAGGCCTCACACGCTGGCATGCACCCCTCATGCTCTGAGGACTCGGTAACCATGGCATGCAATCCGTTACGTCAACCGCAACGCCGGTGAAGGATCGAGAACACATTCGTGAGCGACACGCTCCCCAATAGCTTTCAAAAGAGCCGTGGGCGGAGGGCACCAGTGTGTGTGTGTGTGTGTGCGAAAGAGAGTGTGTATCTGTTACACTGTGTGTGTGTGTGTGTGTGTGTGTACGTGTGAGAGAGAGAGAGTTTGTATGTGCCACGTTGTGTGTGTGTGTATCACATCAAAGATGTGCTGATCGACCAAGATGGCCTCGCGTGCAGCACCCAGGCATGAGAGGTTAACCTCGGTCACCATGACGACAACCATGACGACGGACAAAACCCAATCTCCAGTACTGTGGACATGCAGATACTGCTGCTGCAGGAAGATATATCAGCTTGATCTTAGCCTTCCAGTAGACATACTGCACAAGCATGCGTAGGTACAGTGTCCTGCTAAGACCCCCACAGACAAGCAGGGGGGTCTGGAAGTGCAAACGGGGATCAAGACTGTGGTCTTCTGAAAGCTATCAGGTGAAGGCATTCTACACGTGCTCGCTGAGACAGGCTTGCTCAGGAGGGCTAGCATGGGGACGGCTATCCCAGCCAGGATAAACCGTGGTGAGACGTGGTAGGAGAGGTTAATATTGGGAGAGTTAGGGGCGGGGTCGGTTGGACTGAAGGAGAGGTCAGGGGGTCAGGGGTCAATGATATAGACCGAGGGTTGGTTCCCACCTGGCCACGCTTTGCTGCGATCTGGTGAAGAAAAGCAACAAAAAAGACACACACAGAAATACCATAAACACAGAAACGAGGAGAAGAAATCATGGCAGCTTCACAGAAAGAAACAAAGCAGGGTAAAGAAACAGCGACCAAATGAACCAGTCTAAGCAGAAACAGGTGGTACGACACACAGTGAGAAGAAACAGCGGCGTCGCCGAGCTGAGAGAAGTGTCGACGGCGACGCACATCGTCACGGAAAACGAGAACAGCGAGATAAAAAGATGCCGTCGAGTCGAGTAGGAGGGCGGAGACCCCCCCCCCCCCCCGCCCGTGGATCTGGGCGGAGCCAGGGTGGAAGAAGAGGCGGGCTCGGACGAGAATCCCCCTCCTCCGACGCGGTCTCTCACGAGATGACCTCCGGGATGGGAAGGTGACGTGACGTTTTGACGAGAGAGAGACGTGCTCTCCTTAGGAGCTCCTATCTGATGGAGTGAGATCAGTTACACGTGAAGGGGTGAGCGGGGGGAGGGGGGATCCGTCAGATAACCCCCCTGTCCCTCTGTCTGTCGCTCTGTCTGTCCGTCTGTCAGACAAGCAGCCCACATCTCCAGGAGAGGAGTAGGCACGCGCTCCTCTGAGCCGGTGAAAACGTTCAAGGCAGACACTTTCAGTGGGTTATGCAAGCGCACAGTAACAGGGATGCTCGTGTGGCCTTCAGCCACCCGCATGCACTACCTGGTGTCATGGGGGTGGAATACACACTTGCCAATGGAACACATAAACAAGTGTCATACAATCGAGTGGGAGGAGAATGGATGGAATGTTTTTGACAGATACAGTATGCATTGTCAGAGATTCCTCTAGGGGGAGAGAGAAACAGAGACAGGCAGACAGACCGACAAGCAGATAGATAGACAGGCTGAATGACAGACAGAATGACAGACAGACAGACAGACAGACAGACAGATAGAGCAGGCAGACAGACAGACAGACAGACAGACAGACAGACATACAGGCAGGCAGGCAGGCAGGCAGGCAGGCAGGCAGGCAGGCAGGCAGGCAGGCAGACAGACAGACAGATAGACAGATAGACAGATAGACAGATAGACAGATAGACAGATAGACAGATAGACAGGCAGAGAAACAGACAGAGAAAGAAAGCAACCACAGGTGCATTACCCCATAAGGCTCCTGAAAGAAATCCAAGCCACAAGAGAGAATATGGAAAAAGAAGAGAAGAGAGAAGGAGAGAGGAGGAGGAGGACAGGAGAGAGGAGGAGGACAGGAGAGAGGAGGACAGGAGAGAGGAGGACAGGAGAGAGGAGGAGGAGGACAGGAGAGAGGAGGAGGACAGGAGAGAGGAGGACAGGAGAGAGGAGGATAGGAGAGAGGAGGAGGACAGAAGAGAGGAGGAGGACAGGAGAGAGGAGGAGGAGGACAGGAGAGAGGAGGAGAACAGGAGAGAGGAGGAAGAGGACAGGAGAGAGGAGGAGGACAGGAGAGAGGAGGAAGACAGGAGAGGAGTGGGTGGAAGTGACAGAGATAAGGATTCAGTAAGACACAGGAAACCACACGAGATAACCATCTATATCCAACAGGCTAATGGTCAGAGAGAAGCAGAGGACAGTAGAGCCAAAGAGACAAAGCACTACAAAGCAGCAATACACAAGTGACATCATGTGCTTCTCAACAGGTAATAAGACATTGTGTGAACTGTGCGCCATTGTGGCACTGCTGGATACAAAATAATTGACAGAGCTGTTCAGAAGAGAAAACACCATTTCCCTTGACCCTGGAGACAAGCAGAGCAGGCTTTACATGGCTGGTTGATTACCTCTCTTTAGTGTGTGTGTGTGTGGGGGGGGGGGATTGCGTGTGTGTGTGCCACCTGATGACTTTCCCTGTCTGCACCACAGGGAGGAAGGGAGGAACAGCTGTACATTAGCAGTAAGAGGAACCAACACACACCCCCCTCTCCTCATCCTCCCTTTACACCCCCCCACCCATTAAACCGACCTCACGCTCATTAGCCAAATCACACACATCCCATTAGCCTGGAGAAAGAGAGAGAGAAAAAGACAGAGAGAAAGAGAGAGAGAGAGAGTGAGAAAGAGAGAGAGAGAAAGAGAGAGAGAAAGAGAGAGAGAGAAAGAGAGAGTGACAGCGAGAGAGAGAGAAAGAAAGTGACAGCGAGAGAAAGATGGAGAGAAAGAGCAACAGATAAAGAGAGAGTGCAAAAGAGTAGGAGAGAAAAAAAGAGAGCGATAGAAAGAGAGGGGGCGGGGGCGGGTTTACATAACACAAACAGATGAGTCTGAGGAAAACATGTCCAAACAGCTGCAGGCCAAAGGTAGAATGGGAGCGTGGCGTGAGAGCAGGGGGGCTGTAGGGGGCGCCAGCACGCGTCCAGACGACACATCAGCGGAACTTACGAGCAGGCGAAGGCCACCAGAGCCCCAGTGACCACGATGAAGTCCAGGATGTTCCACAAGTCCCGGAAATACGCGCCAGGGTGGAGGATGAGGCCGAGGTCAATCATCTGGCCAGAGAAAGGTCACAGAAAGGTCACAGGTTATTAAAGTGAGATTGGTCCATGGTTCTCCCCCTCAAGGGCCAGCCAATACAACCTCGACCTCTTTCAACCGACAGCCAATCAGAGTTGACCCCTACAGCTCAGAGGGCTCATGCTATCGCTGTGATGTCACAACAGAGATCCGATTCTCCATGGCGATGGCATTCTCTCTAGTCTGGCTGGAGATCTTTTCATCACCAGCAACTTCTCTAACTCCTCTACAACAGCAGGGAGGTAAACATCCACCATGTTTACTGACATAGAAGCTGACACCACACAGCAAACAGTCTTTTAGACTTAAAACAGAGTTGGACTTGTCTTCTTGGGAGTATAAATGGCTTATCTAGCGATTTAAATTATTAACATGTTATTTTCAGAAATCTTGTCAACTGACATGTTCCTGCTGCACTGGCAGCCAAATGGACTTTGTTTTCAGCATAAGCGAGCTCAAAACGGATTACTTTTGTGCTTCAATTTGACGAAGCATTTTTGCAGCGCGGTCAGGGAGTCTGTGTGCTTAGCCAGGTTAATGGGATTCAGGATGTTCTCTCACCTTAATCACCATCTCGAAGGTGAACACCCCAGTGAACACGTAATCCAGATACTTGAGCACCTGTGAGAGACGAAAATAGACAGATTGTGAAAGTGCAGACTGTAAGCTTTCAAACGATGCATCTTGAAATTGGAATATAGTTGAAGAAGATATGCTTATACATCTGTACACCTTAAATCAACTAGCAGAGGAAAAATCCTGGAGAAAAAAACTGACAAGAAGACAATACTTCAGAAGCCTATGTTGCTGACAGATTATGAGTATTCAGAGATCCCAAAATTGTTCTTTATTATAATGAGTGACTTCTTCAACACTTTGAAGCGATTTGAAGCTTGCTGACATGTGGACCTTCAGACAATCTTCAGACAGGACAGCCGGCAGAAGCATCACTAGCAGGAGATCTTTATAGAACCCAGCTCCTCATCTCTCCAACCCTGTCAGCTCCACTCTGCCTCAACACGCACTGGCAGCTATCGCCTTGGCAACCCCCACCGCCAGTGTCCGTGTTTACCCTGACTAAACCCCAAACCAGAATGCTAATCAGCTATGCCTGTCAGTACGCGATGCTCAGATGAACTCGGAACGCTTTTTTTTCCGCCAGCAATCCGTGGTTGTGGTCGTATATCTCAAATCTATTTTTTTTTTTTTTTCCAGGACTGTCAGGTGAAATTAGGAGGGTTCCAGAAGCTTCTGACAGCTCCATCAGCCCTAATGAAGCGACTAGTTAGCCCGTGGCAGATGTGGGGTTGTGAGAGTGCGTTCCTGCTGTGGATATGGAGAGCTCTCTCTTCTCTCATCCTCAGATCCCCTGATCTTGGCCCTGGCCCCGGGCCAGCTCCGCGGCGGGGGGGGGGGAGACGGAGACGGATGGTCACTGTGTTTCTCTGGAAGGGGCTGTTTGTTTGTGTGTGGGTAAGTGTCAGTGTGTGTATGACTGTGTGAGTTAGAGTATGTGTGAGAGTGAGAAAACGTGAGTGTGTGTGTGTGAGTAAATAAGAGAGAGCAAGCTTCTGTATGTGCATATGTGTGTGTGTGCTTGCGTGCCTGTGCGCTAGCGTGCTAGCCTGTGCGCTAGCGTGCTAGCCTGTGCGCTAGCGTGCTAGCCTGTGCGCTAGCGTGCTAGCTTGTGCGCTAGCGTGCTAGCTTGTGCGCTAGCGTGCTAGCTTGTGCGCTAGCGTGCTAGCTTGTGCGCTAGCGTGCTAGCCTGTGCGCTAGCGTGCTAGCTTGTGCGCTAGCGTGCTAGCTTGTGCGCTAGCGTGCTAGCCTGTGCGCTAGCATGCTAGCTTGTGCGCTAGCGTGCTAGCTTGTGCGCTAGCGTGCTAGCTTGTGCGCTAGCGTGCTAGCTTGTGCGCTAGCCTGACTCACGTTGTTGCGCGGAGCGTTAGCCTGGACGGGGTCCTCGGCCGCCAGGGCGATGCTGCTCATGGTGATCACCATCAAAATGCACATCTCAAAGTAACGCAGGTTCACCACGTAGTGACACAGGCGACGCACCCTGCCGACACACACACACACAGGTCAGACAGCGTTCGGAGCACAAGAGTTCAAACCACATCCTGCTGTTGCTACGTCAACACTAAGAACTGGTCTTGTGATTTGTGTTCCTGTTTAATGAGGCTGATGTGGTGACTTACGGGTTGGTCTGTCCGAACACGAACATGGAGCTGTAGGGCAGGATGTGTCTGGGGCCCGGGGCACCATTCTCTTCCAGATCCTTCTTCTCCTCCGCCAGAGCCAGGCTCTCACAGTCTATGTTGTTCACTACCACACAGAGAGAGAGGGAGGGATCGAGGAAGAGGGAGATAAAAAGAGGGTGAGGGAGAGAGACAGAGTGTTAGAGAGACAGAGAGAGCGACAGAAAGAGAGACAGAGGAAGACCGAGAGAGAGAGAGACAGACAGATACAGAGACAGACAGACAGAGAGAGAGACAGACAGAGAGATAGACAGACAGAGAGAGAGAGCGACAGAAAGAGAGACAGAGGAAGACCGAGAGAGAGAGAGAGAGAGAGACAGAGAGAGAGAGAGAGACAGAGAGAGACAGAGAGAGAGAGAGAGTACTGACTGGGTATGACGGTGGTCTCCCCAGGGGGGGAGGTGACGGTAACTGGGATGTGGATGGTGTTGCTGTTGAGGCCGGCCCGGCCGTCACGCGTGGTGTTCTTCAGGTTGTCCTCATCCTCCTGTTTCTCCCCTTCTTCTCTCAGCAGTCCTTCAGGGGCCAGCGGGGGCCCGAGGGGGGCCCCTCCGGGAGGGGGGCCAGTCTCTGGATCCATCTGCCTGCTCCTGGAACATTTACATTCAGTCATTTGGCAGACGCTCTTATCCAGAGCGACTTACAGTAAGTACAGGGACATTCCCCCCCGAGGCAAGTAGGGTGAAGTGCCTTGCCCAAGGACACAACGTCATTTGGCACGGCCGGGAGTCGAACTGGCAACCTTCAGATTACTAGCCCGCTTCCCTAACCGCTCAGCCATCTGACTCCCAGACGCAGCATCAACGTATACATACTGATATATAAACATATATATACGCATAAATATACACTCATTCTTAACAGGGACATTTTCAGGACATGGCAAGCACCAGCTAAATAGTAGGCATAAAAAAGTATTTATTACACAGTCGATGATTTTAGTGTTCTAACACTTACACACTGTTCTTATGCTATTAGATGTATTGTTTGGGTCAGGTTCAAATACATTGCTTCCTATTTATTTGGCTCTTATTGTGGAATTACTGTGTAATACTGTGATACTTGCTGGCATCTGCCTAGCGCATCATGTCCTCTCGTTCTCTCTCCCTCTCTCTTTCAATCTATTACTCACTCGCTCTCTCCCTCTCTCCTTCAATCTCTTACTCACTCACTCTATCCCTCTCTCTTCCTCTTTATTTATTTCTCTTAATCGCTCTCTCCCTCTCTCTTACTCACTCGCTCTCTCCCTCTCTCTTCCTCTCTCTTTCTGTCTCTTACTCACTCGCTCTCTCTCTCTCTCTTTCCGTCTCTTACTCACTCACTCACTCACTCACTCTCTCTCTCTCCCTCCATCTCTCCCTCCATCTCTCTCTCTCTTTCTTTCTATCCCCTTTCTCTATTTTCTCTCTCTCCCTTTCGTTCTCTCTCTCACAGTAAGAACACAAGTTCAAGGGGTTACTGAGATCCTGAGCAATTCTACCACTTCCTACGGAAGCTCCAGTCTCACCTGTACTCTAGGAATACAGGGGCTACAACACACCACAATCCCAGCGCTCAGCTGAGCTCCAGTCTCACCTGTGTCCTCCGGCGCCCCTCTCCCCCTCCCTCTCTCCGCTCTCTCTCCCCTCCTCCCCGTCCAGAGTGGACTGGGCTCGCACCATCCGCGTGCGGTGTCTCCTGCGCTCCCCGTTCCCCTCCCCTCCCCCGTCCCGCTGGCCTCGCCCCCGCCGCTCCGCCCTCGCCCCGTTCGCCAGGGCGCCGTTGCCCTCCCGGGGCGGGTGGTGGGCGTGGTGGTGCCGATGGTCCCTCTCCTCGCCCCCGTTCACCCCCCCGCCCTCCTCCGGGGAGCCTCCCTGGTGGTGGTGCTTGCGGGTCGGGCCCCCCTCCCGGCTCCTCTCGCCCGTCCCCTGGAGGCCCCGGGGGCCGTCCCCCTGCTCCCGACCGCGGCTGTGATGGGCGTGGTGTCGGCTGCCTCTCCCCTCCGCCGCCCCGCCGTTCTCCCCGGGCCTCTCCCGGTGCCGGTGGTGTTTGCGGGGGTGCGCGGAGGACGAGGACACCGGGGCCTGGCCGTCCGACGGCGCCTCGTCGCAGGGCTCCGCCTCCGGGGGGCGGGGCTTGTCGGCGTTCCCCGCCTCCACCACCAGGGGGCGGTCCAGGTGGGTCTTCATGTCGGGGCGCAGGTTGAGGGCGGAGGACACACGGAGGCGTTCCTCGGGGTCCAGCTCGTTGAAGAGCGCCTCGCTGCTCGCTCGCAGGTTGTGGCGTCGCAGCACGTTGGTGCGCTGCTCCCACACCGACATGGCCTTGTTGCAACGCTGCTGCTCCATGCTGCACAGACACACACACAGGAAGACACACACACAGGAAGACACACACACACACAGGAAGACACACACACACACACAGGAAGACACACACACACACACACAGGAAGACACACACACACACAGGAAGACACACACACACACACACAGGAAGACACACACACAGGAAGACACACACACACACACACACGGGAAGACACACACACACACGGAAAGACACACACACAGGAAGACAGACACACACACACAGGAAGACACACACACACACAGGAAGACACACACAGGGACACACACACACAGGAAGACACACACACAGGAAGACAGGGACAGCAAGAGCCACAAGGGTATTAGTCGCACGGCGAGCTGGAAGTCCTTCCCGTTTGTTTGGGTTTCTAAATGTTGGCATCAAATTCAGCCCAAAGGCCCCAAAATCAACAAACATTGTTCTACGGTTGGCTGTTGGGTTTTTGAATGTTTGGAAAAAGACATGGAATTGATCACACTGCCCAAACACCCTGCGACAAACAACTGTCATTTTGATACTTCGTCTTTCAATGCAGGTGAAAAAAAATAGGAGGGATTTCTTCAGTCTTTGCAAAAGATCATCAATTTCCAAAGACCAACTAATATAGCAAAACAAGACCAAAACACCGCTGTCACAGTCTTTTGGGGCAGAGTCAAAATATCAGTATTTTTTTCCAAACATTCGAAACCCAACAGTCAACAGTAAAACGTTTGGTGTTTGTAGGACATTGTTGGAGCAATGACAACTGGCCTTTAAGACAACCATCTTTTGCACAAACAGACTTATGAGAATTTCAGATGAGACTGACAGAGCTAGCCTTTTATACTGCTGGCTGAAGACACAAGTTGGTCCTCTTGGATGTGCACACACACACATGCTCACCATGGTAACCCTGCTGTTTACCATGAATAGGTGTAAACATGCTTCCTTCAGTTCCAGGGCTGACTTCCTGTGTGATAGTGACATGTTTAAAACCAAAAGTTGAGATGAACACCTACTGTGAATACACGTGATGGCTTGCATGAGTGATGTAATTTTCTCCCTCTGAATGTTTGTTTGATGAAACTGAAATTCCCCCGAAACAACTTGTTACAAGTTACGAGTCAAATCGCATAGTTGCGATGGAGGGCTGGCGTTTTTCTTAAAGACATTTACATGCTTTTAAGTTATTGTCAATGCATGTGTACTATGTGTGTCTATGCAGTTAGGATGCAGTTGGGTGTGAGAATGTTGGGGTCATACAGCATGTATGGACTCATAAGGTGACGTCCTTCCTGTCACCTGTACCTTAAGATTCCGCGGCTGGGGGTGTAGATATATCTCCTACTACACCCAGACACCAGGGACAACACAGCACAGACACACAGACAGGTAAGCAGACAGACACACAAACATCAGCCACAACAAATATATATGAGACAGACGCAGAGAGAGAGAGAGAGAGAGAGAGAGAGAGAGAGAGAGAGAGAGAGAGAGAGAGAGAGAGAGAGAAGGGAAGAGAAAAAGGGAGAGAGAGAAAAAGGGAGAGAGAGATATATATAAATAAAAAGAGAGACAGAGAAAAGGAGAGGGGGGTTGAGAGCGAGAGAAAAGGTGGCGTGGGCGAGAGATCAAAGAGAACGCACCGTACACACGCCAGCATCAAAGTCAGGACTTCAACAACAATCACAAGAGCAGTGCGCTTCTCATCAGGAGGACTGGTCTGACTCAAACACTCCAGGTAGGCAGCCAGGCCACACCCACATCCCCTCAGAGAAGACAGGCATTAACCAACGATCTCCGCTTCGCTGAGATCTGGTGATCCATTGTTTCCGGACGTACTGGCTTTCAGCCACCGAGTTTGGTTTGGCAATCTTTCAGGCTGCTCGAGTGAGGCCTCTTGTGACACATAACGAGTTGTGTAATTGCCAAGCTGCTAGGGGGATTGGCTGAGCTTAAACAGACATTAAGCCTTTACAGATAAATTATTCACACCACACCAGAGTGTAGCTTAAACTATCATTACTTCAGACATTGACATTGTGGATGAGTTTCAATCTACTGTGGACTCAGCACAGCGGTGTGTAAACTCACTGGAGCCCAAGACTGATTAGAGGGGTTTATCTGCCGACTAACCTGGGAGAGCGGACACACACACAAACGGTTCCGGTGTTGTAACGACCTGTCGGTTCTGATTGTAGATACTGAGTCATGACTGAAAGAGACTGACAGGAGCAGGTGGACTCTCCAGACCAAAGACACAAGCTGGGTGGAGAACAGCCTTGGAGGGAGGGATGGAGGGAGGGATGGAGAGAGGGATGGAGGGAGGGATGGAGGGAGGGATGGAGAGAGGGATGGAGTAAGGGATGGAGGGAGGGATGGAGAGAGGGATGGAGGGAGGGATGGAGGGATGGAGAGAGGGATGGAGAGAGGGATGGAGGGATGGAGGGAGGGATGGAGGGAGGGATGGAGGGAGGGATGGAGAGAGGGATGGAGTAAGGGATGGAGGGAGGGATGGAGAGAGGGATGGAGGGAGGGATGGAGGGATGGAGAGAGGGATGGAGAGAGGGATGGAGGGATGGAGGGAGGGATGGAGGGAGGGATGGAGGGAGGGATGGAGGGAGGGATGGAGAGAGGGATGGAGAGGGATGGAGGGATGGAGGGAGGGATGGAGGGAGGGATGGAGGGATGAATGGAGAGGGATTGAGAGAGGGATGGAGGGAGGGATGGAGGGAGGGATGGAGGGATGGAGAGAGGGATGGAGGGAGGGATGGAGAGAGGGATGGAGGGAGGGATGGAGGGATGGAGAGAGGGATGGAGAGAGGGATGGAGGGATGGAGGGAGGGATGGAGGGAGGGATGGAGGGAGGGATGGAGAGAGGGATGGAGTAAGGGATGGAGGGAGGGATGGAGAGAGGGATGGAGGGAGGGATGGAGGGATGGAGAGAGGGATGGAGAGAGGGATGGAGGGATGGAGGGAGGGATGGAGGGAGGGATGGAGGGAGGGATGGAGGGAGGGATGGAGGGATGGAGAGAGGGATGGAGAGGGATGGAGGGATGGAGGGAGGGATGGAGGGAGGGATGGAGGGATGAATGGAGAGGGATTGAGAGAGGGATGGAGGGAGGGATGGAGGGAGGGATGGAGGGATGGAGAGAGGGATGGAGAGGGATGGAGGGATGGAGGGAGGGATGGAGGGAGGGATGGAGGGATGGAGAGAGGGATGGAGGGAGGGATGGAGGTATGGAGAGAGGGATGGAGGGAGGGATGGAGGGAGGTATGGGGGGAGGGAGAGAGGGATGGAGGGAGGGATGGAGGGATGGAGGGAGGGATGGAGAGGGATGGAGAGGGATGGAGGGAGGGATGGAGGGAGGGAGGGATGGAGGGAGGGATGGAGGGATGGAGGGAGGGAGAGAGGGATGGAGGGAGGGATGGAGAGAGGGATGGAGGGATGGAGGGAGGGATGCGTAGGAAGCAGGAGGGGAGGAGAGAGAACTCTGGGTGAGGGGGCGCAAGGCAGGTACTTAGGGAGGAAGGTTGCAGGACGGGAGAAGAGAGAAGAAGGCAGGATAAGAGGAGAGGAAAAGGGAGGAGGGACGAGAAGGGAGGGAGGAATATTAAAACAGAAACTCACGGTGAGTGTATGCTGGAGACGGAAGACCTGCGAGAGAGCGCCTCTCGATTTTGCTTTACAAAACTGCCCATGCAGGACAAAAACAAAAACACACAGACAAAAGAAAGGATGAGACACCAAGAAAGTGTGGCGGGGGGGAGAGGTGGAAGACAGCTCGCCTCAGAAGACTTAGTGTCCGGGCCGTCTGTCTGTCCACCTGTCCCCCTCCAACGCCAGCACAGACAACTCCAGTCTAACAGAGGTACAGCTCTGGTGCCACCTCAGGTGCTGCGCCTGGTTCTGTTCAGGTTCTGGACAGAGCCAGGGTGTGGTTACCATAGATATATATAAAGGCTAGATGTCTCGTCCGCGTTGCCGGACAACGGAGTCTAGAACGTCCGCACATGGCGGCCATCTTGCTACAGTCAACTCGCTCACCCATAACATTGTGTTGGTGCTACATGTACTTTTTAAATGACCATAACTTGCTCAATTTTCAACCGATTTTTAAACGGTTTGGTTTGTTATCAACGTCAGAGATGTCGTTATGCCACTGCATACTTATGAATAATTATGTTATTTAAAAAAAAATAGATTAGAAGTATGCAGTGGCATAATGACATCTCTGACGTTGATAAAAACCCAAACCGTTTAAAAATCTGTTGAAAATTGAGCAAGTTATGGTCATTTAAAAAGTACATGTAGCACCAACACAATGTTATGGGTGAGCGAGTTGACTGTAGCAAGATGGCCGCCATGTGCGGACGTTCTAGACTCCGCCGTAAGACATCCAGCCTTTATATATATCTATGGTAATCACCCTCGTCCGTCCTGAAGAACCAGCCCGGCCACTGAAGTGTTACCAGACACACACAGAACAGCATGATCCTGAGGAGAGGACAACAGTGATGATGGCTTTAGACCTGGAAGAACGCTGGAGTTAAATACCACTGACATGTTTACAAAGCCCTTCCAATGCAGAGTTCCAATCAAATCGAATATGACTTCAGTCATTCAATAGTCATTCATGCCACATTAAGGAGTAATGCATGGGGATTATTAAGAGAAATAGGCTTGGTAAAAAAATAAAAAAGATACAAATAAACATAAATCATAACATAAAAAAGATGGCACAGACAACAAGAGACATTGATGTTGGAATGTGCCCAGTTAGAATTGGATCCATCGTACAGTGAATATTATAAGACCAAAACGTTGGGATTTGCACACGCTGTAAGAGAAGAACTCTCTCCCAGCTCTGTCATGTGATGCTAAATAAGAAACAAAAGACCCAGATAATAATTATATATAAATGTATCCATTTAGCAGACTCTGTTCACCACAGTGACGCAAATAGTGGGAAATTTGAACCTGTAAACTGGTCTCACTGGTAAAAACAAGCACAGGAACACTTTTTTTTACACTGTACAGAAACACCCAAACAGAAAACCACAAGCGTTCAAGACACGCAGGAGAGACACAGGCAGCGGGCAGGTCCAGATACAGACACGCAGACACACACTGGGAACACAGGTAGAGGACTAAACCATCTATGCTGAGTGAGAGGGGGCTGGACAGGCTGGTCTGAGAATGGTACGGTCCACATGCCCGAGATAACATGTTTGGAGAATGTGGTGGGGGAACGAGGGGGGGGGTGAAAAGGGGGCGGGGTTAAGGCTTTTGGAACTTACGCAGCGATGGAGATATTGGCCGCTGACATGGGACTGACTTCCTTCACCTCCATGGCTTTCTGCAAGGCCAGCTTCTTATTGGCTGCCTCCTCCTGCTGCTCCTCGTCCTGGCCAATGAGAGCCATGGCCACAGAGGGTTAACAGAGACAACGACATCTCACTGGGCAACAACCAGGAAACGATTTGTTATGGAGGAGGGCAGCGGTCAGGAGGATTGGCTCCACCCACCTTGGTCAGCTCCTGGGCGTTCGCAAGGTTGTCGACGGCGATGGCCAAGAAGACGTTCAGGAGCGTGTCTGGGCGGGATCTGAGCTCAGGAAATAAAGTCTTCCATCTCGCCAAACACATGTCACACCCACGTGTTGAAAACAGCGAATCCATCCCCCTACTTTTTATTAAGAAAGTTATATTTAACGGCCACATCCTCAGTTATTTATATATAAACATATCCTATATACATGTATAAAATTTTAAACACATCTGTCACACCCACATTTGATAAACAAACCTACGGCCCTACACCAGAGCACACAACAGACTGCGCATTTCCACGACAACCGACCACTTGTTGTGATAGCCCCGTAAACGGAGGGCGTAGGAGGATACAGTTTCCGAAGAGCGTGAGAACGATGAAGTAGACGGAAGAGAACATTCCCCTCCGAACGCCGCCCTGAGACTCGATCCCGTGATACATGACCGCGTTCCAATCCTCCCCCGTCAGAATCTACACCGAAACAGAACACCGGCAGGGGGTTACGTATTGAACACATCCAACCATTTAACGCAAATGTATTGCGCAAAAAAGCATACAAAATGGAGGAGAGAAGCTACAGTTTAAAGCGAACGATAGAAAAGGGTGATTGCGAGGATTGTTATTACGTCCATGCAGAAAATAAGACAGTGAGCATTAATAATAAATTACAAAACTTTTTTCTTAAGATCAACACTCATCTACCAGTACTCTCCTCAGCGCTACTCAGTGAAAGTTAAAATGTGTTTGTAAATGAATAAATAAATAAAAACAGGGTGTACCTGAAACACGGTCAAAATGGCCGCCGGGAAAGTATCAAAGTTGGTGGTTGGAGTCTCTTCTTCAAAGTTGAACCTGGAGGACAGAACCAGGAAACAATCAAAAACGTGATGACTCGTTTAAACGTCACATGGTCAAGAATCCTTCGGTAAACTGGCTTCCCATACAGGCTTGACTTTTCTATCACGGCGATGTTTGAACATACAGGCTTGACTTATCTATCACAGCGATGTTTGAAATTATAAGAAAGGAGATGGTACTGGATGAAAATTCAGGAGAACGAACCGAATATAAACACTCAATAAAAGCCACAAGCTTTTTTTGCAGTTCTTATCTTTGTGTATAACCCTTTTGTAATGACCCTAAATTCCAGGAGGTATTCTAGCATGAATGCAAGAAAAGCGCATTATTATTTTTTTTATTATCATCATTATTAATCATTGTTAACATGATTCTTCAAGCAGGCAGACCTTGAAGAATCACCTGTGAGACAACTTAAGATCTGCAGTCTCTTTTGAACCTGCGATGAGCACTGTCATCTGTACTGTGAGCAGCAATACACGTTCCTATGCATGGAATAAAGCGCCTTAAACGCACACAAAACACAGTGGTCATCATGCATAGACATGCAGTGCATTGATCTGCACAGTAGAGTCTTACACAGGGGGAACATGACAGCTGAAACACCTCTTTATTCACAAAGCAGTCAGGACAGAATGAGGTGAAGGAAGCGAGCACCAAGAAGTATTAAAAAATACTTCTGCTGTCCGTATTCTCTACATCTATACATGTACATCCTCTCACTCTCAGAAGCAGAACACAACCAGTCGCAACCTCACTGTACAACATCCGAGTGGGGAAGAGGGGTCGCCTTCTAGAACATTCGGAGACAAAGTCGACCGGAACACATTCCGAGGCTTCAGGTGGCGAGGGGCGGGGCAGGTGGAGAGGGCGGGGCATGTGGTGAGAGGTGGGGCAGGTGGCGGGACAGGTGGCGGGGCAGGTGGCGAGGGCGGGGCAGGTGTCGAAGACGGTGAAGGTTGTGTGGTGTTCTACGGCACGGACGACCACGGGAGAAGCATGCAACAGCAGGGAGACACAACACGCCAGCACTCTGCTCCAACCTTCACTCCTCCTCCAGACAGGCACCTGAACACACTGATCTACACAGGATGGTGCAGACTGACCTACACAGCATGGTGCAGACTGACCTACACAGCATGGTGCAGACTGACCTACACAGCATGGTGCAGACTGACCTACACAGCATGGTGCAGACTGACAGGTTTTGGTATCTGAGAACGAGTGTCTCTCATTCCTCAAGTTCTCTCGACCAACTGGACGTCGTCTCTGTTTGACGGGTGACTGGTTGTTTGTACTCGACGGTGATTCAACTCATAATGTTATTCGGCAGCAATGGATTCCTTCTGAAGCCCGCAGAGATGTAACACGGCATGCTTACACAAAGAAAGGCCCTGGGAGACTGAACACAGCCTCGTGTAATAGGGCTGGGAGGCTGCAGCTCCCCTAAGGACAGATGATGGACGACTAGAGCGAAAGACAGCAAAGGGCACAGGTATTTTGTGTAAACGTGTTGTGATTCATCTGGACAGAACACACACAGGTCACAGTAGCTGAGCATCGAAACCTAGTCCACACACACACACACAGACACACAGACACATAATGATGTAACTGTTTATAAAACCCCCTCTATTGACGTGTCCCCCTCTTCTTTTGTTCTGTTTGGGAACAAACCTGCGGAAACCAGAGTCCGGTGTCTTGAAACTGAAGAAGACAGTGAGAGAATGAAATAAAGATGCTGATGGGTCATTCAGCAGACGGACATCATGGAAACACACACATGCTACACACATTTACATTACATTTAGTCATTTAGCAGACGCTCTTATCCAGAGCGACTTACAGTAAGTACAGGGACATTCCCCCCGAGGCAAGTAGGGTGAAGTGCCTTGCCCAAGGACACAACGTCATTTGACACGGCCGGGAATCGAACTGGCAACCTTCAGATTACTAGCCCGCTTCCCTCACCGCTCAGCCACCTGACTCCCAATACACACACACACACACACCCACACACACACACGGTGTGAGGCCTTCACACCTACAGCCTCAAAGGGGCTGATCAACACGCTCTCTCACACACACACACACACACACACTTACCGTTCCACTAGGAAAACTTCTCACATGCATCATGCCAACATTGCCCACAAGGAGCGTGAGGCTTTGTAGCATGTCAGTACATCATTAAATGTGTTCGCTGTAGTGAAACTGCTAATGTTTCATAAGAAAATAGAATTGGATAGGTTTGAAGAGGACGCCACAGATGTTAAGGCGTTGACGTTGTGTGAAAAACGTCTACACAAAGCCAGATGTCGGCAGGAAATGACACGTGAAGACGTGTCATGCTGGAGGGTTTCAGGGGTTGAGTGGACCAAGAGTGGAGGAGGGAGGGTGTGGGGGTGGGGGGGATGAGGGAGAGGAAATAGGATGGTTACCACGGCGACCAGTTTTTCGAAACGACTCCTGATCTGTCCTGCTTAGATACTTCATGGTGATGGTGTGGGGGGAGGTAGGGAGGAGAGGGGATTTCAATTTTAAAAAAAACTCCCCCTCTCTCTGTCTGTCTCCCTCCCTCTTTCCCTCCCTCTATTTCTCTGTCTGTTCCTCTCTCTCTCTCTGTGTCTCTCTCTCTCTCTTTATCTCTCTGTCTCTCTCTCTGTCTCTCTGTGTCTCTCTCTCTCTCTTTATCTGTCTCTCTCTCTGTCTCTCTTGTTCTCTGGATATCTCAATCTCTCACATGCTGTAATGGCATCTTTCTCTCTTTGTAACCTCTTCTCTCTCTCTCCCCCTCCCCCTCCCCTCTCCCCCTCCTCCTCCTCTCCCCCTCCCCCTCATCCCCCCCTCATCTCCCCCTCTTCTTCAGTGTGGCGCTCCAGAGATAGAAGGCCTCCCCAGTGTTTACTCTGATGATGGTGGATGTTGTTTTCCCCCCTCCAGGGACCCACAGGGACTTTATTAAGTCCATATTCAGACGGAATATGGGGGGGGAGAGGGGGAGAGAGGGAGAAAGGAGAGGGGGAGGGGGGGGGGCTGAGCCACTGAGCCCCACATGGACGTCAGAGCCTTTTCACACATGTCCATCATCTGACGGTGATGTGACCGTTGCTATGCCGCCTCGGCGCCATGGCAACTCCCACTCCCCCTGCTTTCAGGTTCCGGCGGGAGAGGAACAAGCGCACCCGCCGCCGTCTCCCCGGGAGGAAGGTGAGAATGAGCTTCGCTCGGCCGCCGGTGGGAACACCTGCTGCCATGGCGACGGTACCGTCGTGTGTGTGCGGTTCCTCAGCGTGCGGTGCGAGTGTGTGCGGTTCCTCAGCGTGCGGTGCGAGTGTGTGCGGTTCCTCAGCGTGCGGTGCGAGTGTGTGCGGTTCCTCAGCGTGCGGTGCGTGTGCGGCTCCTCAGCGTGTGCGGTTTCCAAAGCCGGGGCTTTGAAGAGCCGCGCCCAGCGGCCCGCGTAACCATGGAGCCATCTGAGCATAGGGTCTGTCTGAGCGCAGGGTCTGTCTGAGCGCAGGGTCTGTCTGAGCGCAGGGTCTGTCTGAGCGCAGGGTCTGTCTGAGCGCAGGGTCTGTCTGAGCGCAGGGTCTGTCTGAGCGCAGGGTCTGTCTGAGCGCAGGGTTTGTCTGAGCGCAGGGTCTGGTGTGTAGGTGTGTGTGTGTGTGAATACTCACTGTCCTCCGAACAGCTGCATGCCCAGCAGAGCAAACACCACGATGAAGAGGAAGAGGAGGAACAGCAAGCTGATGATGGACTTCATGGAGTTGAGCAGAGACACCACCAGGTTCCTCAGAGAGTTCCAGTACCTGGGCGGAGGGAGGGAGACGGGGAGGGAGGGAGGGGTGCAGGGAGGGAGGGAATGCGATTACAATATTTCTATCAAACTCTTGAGGGATTATTGGAACAACAAATAATATAATTATAAACCTAGCTCAGTGGGACAAATGTGCTAATGATTTGATAGTTTGGTTATGTATTTAACAAACTGTGTGTATGTGTGTGCTTGTTAGACTTGTGTGTGTGTGTGTAAGTGTGTGTGTGTGTGTGTGTGTGTGTGTGTGTGTGTGTAAGTGAGTGTGCTTAACTCACTTAGTGACTTTAAATATCCTAAGCAAACGAAGCGCTCTCAGAACACTGATGCCAAACGAGGCTCCTGGTTTGATCATCGCCCAGATCACCTCGAAAATACTCCCAACTATCACCTGGAGAGGAGGAGAGGAAGAGAAGAGAATAGAGGGAAGAGAGGAGAGGAGGAGAAGAGAAGAGAGGAGAGGGAAGAGAGGAGAGGAGAAGAGAGGAGGAGAAGAGAGGAGGAGAAGAGAGGAGGAGAAGAGAGGAGAGGAGGAGAAGAGGTAACAATGATGATTTACTTCATTCTGACAGCTGGTCATCAAAGACTCAGGTTCAAAAGCAGCACATGAAAACCCCCTCATAAATAATCAGACGCTGAAACGAGTGCCATTCGATCCGAGATCAGTCTCCTGGAACTCATCAATCTTGAAAGCGTTCCAGCGGAGGTGATAGAACCTTGCCACTCACGCCAAAGTCAAAGCAGTTGAAAGAGGAGTGGAAGTAGTTCCGGGCTCCCAGGCCGTACATCTTCAAGGCCATCTCAGACAGGAACAGCCCGAGGAACACAAACTCCGCCAGGTCTGCGTTTCCAGGGGGACAAAAGAGAGGGAGACGCAGAGATCAAAATTGGATGGTAAATCAGGAACCATCGATAATTGAATCTCCATCATACGTCATTGTTCGTTTGTGTGTGTAAGTGTACGTGTGTGTGGGTGCGTGAATGTGTGTGTGTGGACGTATATGTATGTGTCTGTGTTCATGTGTATGTGAGTGTGTGCAGGTATATTGTGTGTTTTTACATTTACATTTAGTCATTTATCAGACGCTCTTATCCAGAGCGACTTACAGTAAGTACAGGGACATTCCCCCGAGGCAAGTAGGGTGAAGTGCCTTGCCCAAGGACACAACGTCATTTTGCACGGCCTGAATCAAACCAGCAACCTTCTGATTAATAGCCCGATTCCCTAACCGCTCAGCCATCTGACCCCAGTTTTTGGATGTGCGCGCGTGTGTATTGTGTATATGCATATTGTGCAATGGTATTGTATGTGTGTGTGTGTATGTGAGTGTGTGCAGGTGTATTGTGTGTTTTTGCACGTACGCGCGCGTGTGTATTGTGTGTGTATTGTGTGTGTGTGCGACTCACAGAGAGCCTTGGTCAGCCAGTCGGGCTGGTCGTAGTGCACGATGGCGACGCACAGCGTGTTCAGCCCCACCAGGCACAGGACGATCCAGTAGAAGCTCTGGGCCTTCACCATGCGCCGGATGAAGAAGCGAATCCTCTTCTCCTTCCGACGGAAATACGAAGAGCTGTCCATCTTACTGCTCTTCACACTGGCACGCCCGAACGGGGAGCCTGGGGGGACTGGGGGGGGCGGGGTGAGGACGGGGGAAGGCGAGGGTGAAGGAGGGAGAAGGAGGAGGAAGGGAGGGAGGGTGAGGAGGAGGGAGTGAGGACAGGAGAGCGGGAGGGGGAGGGTGAAGGAGGGAGAAGGAGGAGGAAGGGGAGGGAGGGTGAGGAGGAGGGAGTGAGGACAGGAGAGGGGGAGGGGGAAGGTGAAGGAAGAGGAGAGGGGAGAAAGGAAGAAAGATAGGGGAGGGAACAGGAGAAGGGAGGGAGGGGAAGGGATGAAGGATGGGAGGGGACCATGACAAGGGAGAGACACATCTCAGACTCACAAACAACAACGTCTTGAACGTCACAACCCAAATCTAAAAAAGGCTTGTGAATGAACATGACATAAAACAGTGAAAATGGTTCCATCTTCACCTCTCTGTACAGGATGACAGTAAGACAAGGTTATTTAAGGCTGTAATCAGACCTATTAAAACGAGCATATTTAGAAACCCTACTCCCTCCTCTCCCCACCTCTCGACAGTTTGTTCCATTTCAATGGACGCAAGAATCTCTGCTAATTAAGAGGCCTCCGTGACTGAGTTTAAAGTGTCTGAGAGGTAAAAATATCCAGCCAATAACGAGACAAGCCAGAGAGGAGGTCTGGAATACAGTGTTGGGGATGACTCATCTGAAAAAGGTATCATTTCTCTTCAGGCGTGTAATGTGCTTTGCTGAGTGTGAAATCTGTCTAGGAATGCAGACTGAGATACAGTATACTGAAGATGACTGTGTAAAACTGCCTTGTATCCAAGGTAACTAACCCTAACGTAAACAATGACGGAGAGTTCCAGATCCTGTAAATTATGTAAAATGATTTAAATTATCACCCTCATTATTTATCCATCGCACCCCCCCCCAAGACAAGCAATTACATTCTCTTTTCTAGCAGTGAAGTGAGTCTCATTAATATAAAACAGTCTCTTTCCAACATGCTGCAGGGCTGTATTTTACAGTGACTTTCAATTTTACAGTCCAGGAAGAAAAGTTTCATTCTACCTGAGAGCACCCTGGGAGACGTTGTGGAACCAAAACAAACCTGAGCTTGTCTCAGACATCAGACGGCTCACAGGGGTAGGAGAAGGACTGTTCCAACATGGCCCGGGGCCAGAGGTCGTGTGAGGGGGGAGGGGAGGGAGGGGGGACTCACCTGCGGAGGACAGGTCCGTGAAGTGATCCACTCCTTCTTCTTCTGCGATCAGGTCGTTCTTGCCCTTTTTCACCTTCCCTCGTTTCAGCACTGAACACACACAGCACAGGGGGGGGGGGGGGTGAGATCACATGCTTTACGGTACACACACTCACACTCGTACACTCGCTCAAGCGCACACATACATTTGAATCCTGATCAGAAGCCTCTCAATACACTCCTCCAGTACCCCCGCTACCCTCCACACACACGCACACACAGACACACACAACGTTAATGCCGTTTCCTGGAGTGGAGGGCTAATTGGATTCTATGAATAGTGGGCACCCATCACGTTGTTCATCCGCTGATTACGCCTTCCGCTTGAAGTCAGCCTCGGATTGAAAAACCGCCCTGCATGAACGTGATCGTAGCGAGACCCCACAATGTGACAAAAGCACGAGGCTTCTCCCTGATCTGCCTGTCACCGCTCTCCTCTGGGGTTCTGAGGCTGAACGAGGAGCTGCTAAACAGCAGCAACACCAGGATTCAAAACCGTTAAAAAAAAGTTTCTAAAGGTCGTAAAGTAATTCTCATCCGAAAAAAATACATAGAATCTCAAAAAAAAAATTTTTCAAATTGTCCAAAAAAGTTTTAAGATCGAAATTAATTTGGGATATTTTTCTTCCACGTTTTTCTTATAACCGGTCGCCCTCACAGAGATCTCTCCCGTTTCCAGATTTTTGTTATAAACTGAGAAAGACATGTTACATTACATTATCCATAGGGAACAAATATGACAGACCAATTATTTATGTGTTAACATTAACAACATTAACAACTAGCAAGCAAGTTGACAGATACTTGAGTACATTATAATGTAGCTAAAGGTTAGCTAGCTAAAGGTTAGCTAGCTAGCCTAGCTAGCTAACGTCAGTGCTCAAATCCTGGATAGCTAGCCTAGCTAGCACTAGCTACTTTTACTGTGTGGGTTAGATAACCCTTACGTTTTTAATTGTCGCTGTAGCTCGAAACGTACAATTTTAATCCCTTTTCCCTTTTGCTTGAAGGGCAGCAACATAGAATCCTATGTACATCGTTGATTGTCATTTTGGGAAGACAACCCAAACTCCACATTTTGTGTTTGAGAATTTACGTAACTGCTCGCTACCGGAAATTGTTGACTTGGATTATGCAATATGTGGAAGTGATGCGTGCATAGTGGATTGAAGCTGGCATATGCAAAAAAATGGGGGGGGGGCGTTAAGGCGGTCATGTCAGTTGGTCTTTTAAAAAATTATTACGAATTTGTATATATATATTCTATATAAATATACACCTGCAATACCCTAGCGAACCACTAGTGGGCCGCGGCCCACAGGTTGTCAATCGCTGGTCCAGAACAGTCCAGGGAGATAGTTTGAACAGTAAAAGGGGAGAACTGAGAAATTGTTTGAAGGGTAAGATGATCCTCTCTCCTGTGCATCCGTCGGTTAACTGAACACACCACATTTTTAACAACTATCCTTCCAGCTGTCAGTCTGAGGATGATTGGCGCTCGACAAAAACAGACACCTGGATGGAAACATCCGTTGTCCAAATGTTCAGCTCTTACAAAGCTGAGCGCCGAGACATCCTAATCCTCCATGTAGAACTCATTTATAAATTCAAGAAGTCAGTCAGTCATTCTTGAAAGGAATCAAGACTGCCCGCTGGTTTTTTCTTGAAAGTAAGTGTGTGCATGTGTGTGTGCATGTGTATGTGCGTGTGTGTGCATGCGTGTGTGTATGTGTGTGTGTGTGTGTGTTACAAGGCACACTCCCTCAACTAATCCAATCAAGCCATTCCTCTAAATCCCCCTAATTAACCCTGGCACCAACAGCAGACCTAATTGGCTGAGATTACGGGCCTATCACAACGGGAGTCTGCAGGAGGCTGGGCGGAGCAACAGCTGTGACATGACTAGACTCCAGCTGGACAGAATCGCCCGGGTGAGGAGAGGAGCACAGAGAGAGGAAGAGAGAGAAGAAGAGAGAGAAAAAGAGCAAACAGAGAGAACGGGAAGAGGAGGATGGGACAGGAAAGGAGAAGACATGTTGGAGATCTCAAAAGGAAACTGCCTCAGAGAGAGAGAGAGAGAGAGAGAGAGAGAGAGAGAGAGAGAGAGAGAGAGAGAGACAAAGAGAGAGAAAGAGAGACAAAGAGAGATATGGAGAGAGATGGAAAGACTGGGAGAGACAAAGAGAGACAGAAAGAGAAAGAGGGAGAGAGAGAAAGAGAGAGAGAGAGAGAGAGAGAGGGAAAGAAAGAGAGAGTGGGAGAAATAGAAAGAGAGAGAGAAGGACAGGAGAAGGAAGAATTAAACAGAAACACAATATTTTATCCTCCAGCCAGACACCCTACCCACACACCACCCCAGTGTCAACACACTCAAACACCCAATCTAAAAAGACACTGGCAAGAAAATCAATATTTGAAGAATGCAGTCATAAAGGTAATTGCATAGAGTCTAGATGGACATATGAAGGGAACAACAGCCCTATTCTTTTGTGGACACTGATCTAATAAGGGAAGTACGCCAGCTGTGATATGGACCGATCTATCAACCCTCTGGCAAAAAGAACCAGGCCACATTCGTGGAACGGTGGTTGAATGTCGCCTGTTTGTACTTTTTCAACGCAAAAACCGAGCTGAAGATGGAGGTCCGCCTGGAGGTTCTCCCTCCTGTACCCTGCCTCCACCTGGAGGTTCTCCCTCCTCCTGTACCCTGCCTCCGCCTGGAGGTTCTCCCTCCTCCTGTACCCTGCCTCCGCCTGGAGGTTCTCCCTCCTGTACCCTGCCTCCGCCTGGAGGTTCTCCCTCCTCCTGTACCCTGCCTCCGCCTGGAGGTTCTCCCTCCTCCTGTACCCTGCCTCCGCCTGGAGGTTCTCCCTCCTGTACCCTGCCTCCGCCTGGAGGTTCTCCCTCCTCCTGTACCCTGCCTCCGCCTGGAGGTTCTCCCTCCTCCTGTACCCTGCCTCCGCCTGGAGGTTCTCCCTCCTGTACCCTGCCTCCGCCTGGAGGTTCTCCCTCCTGTACCCTGCCTCCGCCTGGAGGTTCTCCCTCCTCCTGTACCCTGCCTCCACCTGGAGGTTCTCCCTCCTGTACCCTGCCTCCGCCTGGAGGTTCTCCCTCCTGTACCCTGCCTCCGCCTGGAGGTTCTCCCTCCTCCTGTACCCTGCCTCCGCCTGGAGGTTCTCCCTCCTCCTGTACCCTGCCTCCACCTGGAGGTTCTCCCTCCTGTACCCTGCCTCCGCCTGGAGGTTCTCCCTCCTCCTGTACCCTGCCTCCGCCTGGAGGTTCTCCCTCCTGTACCCTGCCTCCGCCTGGAGGTTCTCCCTCCTCCTGTACCCTGCCTCCACCTGGAGGTTCTCCCTCCTGTACCCTGCCTCCACCTGGAGGTTCTCCCTCCTGTACCCTGCCTCCACCTGGAGGTTCTCCCTCCTCCTGTACCCTGCCTCCACCTGGAGGTTCTCCCTCCTCCTGTACCCTGCCTCCACCTGGAGGTTCTCCCTCCTCCTGTACCCTGCCTCCACCTGGAGGTTCTCCCTCCTGTACCCTGCCTCCACCTGGAGGTTCTCCCTCCTGTACCCTGCCTCCACCTGGAGGTTCTCCCTCCTGTACCCTGCCTCCGCCTCGAGGTTCTCCCTCCTGTACCCTGCCTCCGCCTCGAGGTTCTCCCTCCTGTACCCTGCCTCCACCTGGAGGTTCTCCCTCCTGTACCCTGCCTCCACCTGGAGGTTCTCCCTCCTCCTGTACCCTGCCTCCACTTGGAGGTTCTCCATCCTGTACCCTGCCTCCACCTGGAGGTTCTCCCTCCTGTACCCTGCCTCCGTCTCGAGGTTCTCCCTCCTCCACGCACCGTCCAGGGGTGAGCGCTCCTCCGCGTTCTCATCCTCCTCCGCCAGCAGCACCTCCTCTGGAACGCAGGAGACACGGGGCAGGGGGTCAGGAACGCCACACACTTCAACAGACACACACGCAGAAACACGCACCAACAAACACTAGCGTACTGTACACACACACACGCAAACACACCCACGTGCACACACATAAACGGGAGAGGGGGAGTGTGTGGAACAGTCATACCCGCCTTGCAGATCCACTCCAGGTATCCAGTCAGCTCCCTCTCGATCTGCTGCTGTCTGCGCAGCTTCAGGAACTCCTGCCTCTTCTCCACACGCTCTCTCTCCTTGGCAAACTCCCTGTGAAGGCACACACACACACATGCAGCACACACACACACCCAGACACATACACACACGGAAAACACACAATATAATAAAAATCACAGCCCACCTACGAAACCCACAACACAAACTTCTCCACAGCCCTGCTGTGCCAAAGCAGACAAGGCAGTCTGTGCCTGGCCCACTGACTAGGTGGGTCCTTTACTTCTGAGACTAGGGGCTGGGAGGGTCAGGGGGCCACAGTGCCACATGGTGGCCTGAAGGCACACAGCAACACCAGGACAAGGGGGGGGGGGGAGTTGCTAAGAGAGTGTTGGGACAGACAGACAGACAGACAGGCAGATTGACAGGCAGGCAGGCAGGCAGACAGAAGGTGAGAACAGGATGAAGGGGAGCAGCAGGTCTGTTCTGTGTGCTGGAGGAGGAGCCCTGCTCTGTTCAAACTAACGACACACGCCAGATGTTTCCTTTCATTCCCAGACACCAGAGGCTCCTTCTCACAGCTCCTCTCTCTCAGACACCAGAGGCTCCTTCTCACAGCTCCTCTCTCTCAGACACCAGAGGCTCCTTCTCACAGCTCCTCTCTCTCAGACACCAGAGGCTCCTTCTCACAGCTCCTCTCTCTCAGACACCAGAGGCTCCTTCTCACAGCTCCTCTCTCTCAGACACCAGAGGCTCCTTCTCACAGCTCCTCTCTCTCAGACACCAGAGGCTCCTTCTCACAGCTCCTCTCTCTCAGACACCAGAGGCTCCTTCTCACAGCTCCTCTCTCTCAGACACCAGAGGCTCCTTCTCACAGCTCCTCTCTCTCAGACACCAGAGGCTCCTTCTCACAGCTCCTCTCTCTCAGACACCAGAGGCTCCTTCTCACAGCTCCTCTCTCTCAGACACCAGAGGCTCCTTCTCACAGCTCCTCTCTCTCAGACACCAGAGGCTCCTTCTCACAGCTCCTCTCTCTCAGACACCAGAGGCTCCTTCTCACAGCTCCTCTCTCTCAGACACCAGAGGCTCCTTCTCACAGCTCCTCTCTCTCAGACACCAGAGGCTCCTTCTCACAGCTCCTCTCTCTCAGACACCAGAGGCTCCTTCTCACAGCTCCTCTCTCTCAGACGGAGAGGATGCCGGCTCCAGGGACAGGACCGAGGGAGGACGTCCTGATTACAGCTGAGGAGAAGATGTTCCAGAACACATCAGGGGACAGAGGCGGAGAGGAAGAGAAGGGAGAGAGGAGAAGATGGAAGGAGTAGAGGGGGAGAAGAAAGACGGAAGGGAGCACCCCGGAAAAAGACGCTGTCATCAAGGCGTTGAGTCACATTGACACTGCATGCGACCCAGCAGACAGCCAGTCAGGATGCACTGAGGGTGCCAGGTTTTCAAGAACACATAAAGAACCCCACCGTACACACATCCCCCCCCAAATCATGGCATACCACTGTACCTCCCGCTTTACACTGTGTCCCCTGGAAGCCAAATATGGAGAGAGAGAGAGAGAGAGAGAGAGGTAGAGTGAGAGAGAAATTGAGAGAGAGACAACAATAAAGCAGGAGGTAGAAGAGGAAGAGAGTCGGCTCTTGTGAACGTTGACTCAGAAGGAGCTGGGATGTAAGTGGCTTTTCATTAAGATCAAGCAAAGCTCTCTGTATTTACAGAGCTGTTTCAGCGCTGGGGTCATTTCATTATGGTTATGCTTCTGTAAATGCACATATCTTTAAGAGGACGCTTTCTCCTGCAGGCCCCGCATGCTTTCAGCCTGAGTGGATTCACCCATTACCCTACAGAGGGTTACACACACACACACACACACACACACACACACACTCACACACACACACTCACACACAGACACTCGCACACAAACACTCACACAGGAAGGACACACACACACTCTCACACACAGACACTCGCACACAAACACTCACACAGGAAGGACACACACACACTCACACACACGTCCCTTTGTGTGTCCGTGCACGCGTGCATGTGTGTGTGTGTGCATGTGTGTGTGTGATGGACTAGCTAAGTATAGGAGGCTGTGCCCTCTCCAGTCACAGATAATAAGGATGGATGGTGTGTTTGTTTGCTAAGACGAGGCGTCCTTCCAGACCCTGTGTCTACACGCAGGACACACCTCCCCCACTCTGTGCAGGCTGAGCACAGCAACTAGGAGAGAGGGGGTGTGTGTGTGTATGAGTGTAAGTGTGTGTGAGTGGGTAAAGGAGTGTGTCTGTGAGTGAGTGTGTGTGTTGAGTGGGTGAGTGAGTACATTAGTGTGTGTGTGTGTGTGTGTGTGAGTGGGTAAATTAGTGTGTGTGTGTGTGTATGTGGGTGCGTGGATATATTAGTGTGTGTGTGAGTGTGTGAGTGGGTAAAGGAGTGAGTGTGTGTGTGTTGAGTGGGTGAGTGAGTACATTAGTGTGTGTGTGTGTGTGTGAGTGAGTACATTAGTGTGTGTGTGTGTGTGTGTGAGTGAGTACATTAGTGTGTGTGTGTGTGTGTGTGTGTGTGTGTGTGTGAGAGTGTGTGAGGTAGTACTCACCCTGACAGGACTCCCAGCACCAGGTTAGTGTGTGTGAGAGTGTGTGAGGTAGTACTCACCCTGACAGGACTCCCAGCACCAGGTTAGTGTGTGTGTGTGTGTGTGTGTGTGTGTGTGTGAGGTAGTACTCACCCTGACAGGACTCCCAGCACCAGGTTAAGCATGAAGAAGGAGCCGATGATGATGAGAGGGATGAAGTAGAGCCAGTTCCACGTGTTCCCCGAGGCATCGTTGGCCTACACACACACACACACACACACACACACACACAGACAGACAGTGTTAGGCGGATGGAACAGAAAACTGTAAACGACAGGTAAGAAATCCAAGTACATTCAAATTGACAAAACAAGAAGTTCAGCAAGGTCAGTTGTTTTAGTTCACATCAACAGATCCATATCAGATCCATATCCAGCACAGTGGGTGTGCTCTCTAGAAACACACTCCCACACACACCCAGCCAGCAAAGACCCCTTCCACACAACACACATCTCTCAGGCTCAAAACACACAACACAAACCATGTGATACAACAAGAGGAAGCTGTGATAAATGGATAGTTTTAGTCTGAGTCTGAGCTCTGGAGACGCAGTCTTGAGCCATGCCTGCCTGCGTGTCTGTGTGTCTGTGTGTCTGTGTGTCTAACCCTGGTCTGTTCTGATGGACAGGATTACAGGAGTCTAACCCTGGTCTGTTCTGATGGACGGGATTACAGGAGTCTAACCCTGGTCTGTTCTGATGAACGGGATTACAGGAGTCTAACCCTGGTCTGTTCTGATGAACGGGATTACATGAGTCTAACCCTGGTCTGTTCTGATGGACGGGATTACAGGAGTCTAATCCTGGTCTGTTCTGATGGACGGGATTACAGGAGTCTAACCCTGGTCTGTTCTGCCAGACAACCCAAACTTGAATCTACCTGTTCTCTTCTTCCACCCTGGGTGAAGCTCAGCGATTAGAGCATTTGACTGCAGATCAAGAGGTGGGCGGTTCAGAAGACCTCCTTGAAGAGAGAGGAGAAAACTCCTCTTTATGGAGGGAGGGAGGGAGGGAGGATCTTTATGAAAGTGTGGAGGGAGGGAGAGAGGCAGTGACCCAGTTAGAGGCCAGTCAACTGTAATCAAACAAGCTAGCGACAGTAGCACCAGGCAGGCCGTGGAGTGATGAGCTCGCTGATGTTCAGACACCAGCGTGAGCAGCCCAGGGTCATGGTGATTACGAGCTTTAGGGTGGCAGAATCAGCAGATGGCCTCAAAAACAGACACTTTACTGTAATACACACACAGAGACACACAAACACACACAGAGACACACACACAGAGACACACAAACACACACAGAGAGACACACACAGAGACACACACACACAGACACACACACACACACACACACACACAGAGACACACACACGCCTCCTCTTCTCTCTCAGTTGTCACTGAGGCTAACCCCACCATGGATAAAGGGCTGCACCATCCTTTCAGGATCACTCTTCTTCATCCTCTCTTTAGTCTCTGCGTCCCTCTAACTCCCTCGTTATCTCTGCGGCTCCTCTCCATCCCTCCCTCCCCCCCTCCCTCCCTCTCTCCTGCCCTCCCTCTCTCCCGCCCTCCCTCTCTCCCGCCCTCCCTCCCTTCCCTCCAGGGATTCAGGACGGAGGACTGAACACACTGCTCTCTTCCTCTCCTTTTCCACATCTCTCTCTCTCACTTCCTCTATCCCCCCCATTCCTCTCTCTTACCTTCTCCCCCCTCCCCCTCCCCCTCCCTCCTCCTTGTGTCTGGCTGACACCCTGTTGCATCAGGACTGCTGAGTCAGCTGGACATGCAGGAACCCTCCCCTGTCGTTGACACCTCTCCCCCTCCCTCTCCCCCTCCTACACGCTGACGCTACACGGAGCTCTGTGTTTTTTATTTTTTCGGTTGTCAAAAATACAACAATAACAGACTCCAATCACTTCCGCTTTTGCTACAGCGGCACATTTTTTTCAGCACCACCCATGCACATTCTTCCTATAGATTTGATGATATCTGTCACATACAGCAGTGTACCGTTTACACTGTCTGTTGAATATTTACTTTTCCTAGTTTAGCTGATGCGGTTGGAACAATGCAACGCTATGTCACAAACATACGGAACAGTAATATATCACTGTATGGCAGCACAGTCTCACCCAGGCCCCAGAACAAATCCTGTCTCGCAGACACGCCAGGGAGAAGTTCAAGCATCGCTACGTGCTACGTGTTGGGAGATGAAGACGTTTAGCCTTGTGATCCACACAAAGCCCAGAGTCAGCGCTGAGATGAGAGGGACTAATGAGGGATCTTCTTTCAAGATAGGACCATCGTCAGGCTTCTCACCCAATCAGAGAGGAGGAGAGGAGAAGAGAAGAGAGGAGAGAGGAAGAGAGAGAGAGAATAGGGGAGGAGAAGAAAGAGAGCGAAGATTTGAGGATGAGAGGGGAGGAGAGACCAAAAAGCAGAGGAGAAGAGAGAGAGAGGAGAGATGGAGAAAAGAAGAGAAAAGATTCATGCTTGCAAATTCATTCACACTCTCCCGCCCCCTGCCCCCCCACCCCCCACATCCATACATCTAACCCCGCCCCCTCGCCAGTCTATAACAAGAGCGTTTAAAATTCCTCGAGGTTGCATTATTCCAGAAGTAATATTGCTGTGACAGCATCATGAGCAGAGAGAGCGAGGCAGGCTCCAGGCTGGGAGGGGGCAGGGGGGCCGGGGGGCAGGGGGATGGGAGGGTCTGGGAGGGGATATCCATCACTGTGATCCATGTCATTTCTTTCAGGGGGTCTGGCCTCACACACACAAACACACTCACACACACACACTGCTGCTGTGCTGCTCCAGACCTCCAGAGACAGACTAACCGTCTCCCAGGAAGATAACAGAACAACGTTCCAGTGTGACCCTTGACCCTGAGAACTCCTGTCTCTAACAGCACTGCACACATCACCAGTACCAGTGCTGTTCATTAAAAAAGCCTGGGTGACACTGACCGACCTGAAAGGCTGGAACGTTGTTAAATTGCTGGAACGTTGTTAAATTGTTTCTAGGAAACACAAGAAACACACACGCGCACACATGCATGCACACACACAAAGGTACTGTAAAAGGCCACCCAGCTAGACTGTTAGAAAAATATAGACAAGAGCTCTGAATCAATACACCGGCTGTCTCTCCCAGGAGAGACCGGCTGAGAGAGCGATGAGGAGGGAACAGCCGGAGGCAAGGAGACTGGCAGAGACAAGACTCTCTGAACATCCCTCACAATAAAACACAGTTCTTTAACGTGGTGTGTGATGTGCCCACAGGACCCTCTACCCCCCCCCCCCCCCCCCCACCCCCTCCCCACCCCCCACCCCCCACCCCCAGGTAGTGTAGGAATAATAACGCCTTGTGATGTGTACACACACCCATCACACTACTCATACACACACTCCCCCTCCCATATATACACAACCCCCCCAAACACACACACAGAGGAAGAGAACACATGCATTCAAAGACGTACACATTTTATTTTACACACACACACACACACACACACACACACACACACACACACACACACAACACACACACGGTAGACTAAAGCAAACAGTGTTCCGCGCCGCTCATGTTTTACTGATGCTCCAATTAGCCATGTCCTAAAAGGATGATTCACCAACACACACAAACCACACAGACACACACACCCCACACACACTCGGCCGGGTCTCCTGGCCAGCTCCTTGCCCCCCCCCCCCCCTCCACTCTATTTTTACAAGCGTTTAATGAGAACTGTGATCGCCGTGACAGCGGCGGATGCCATGGCGACGGGGTCAAGGTGCGCCCGGGCTCGATGACTCAGAGGGCTCTAATGAGGCGAGAGACAAAGTCGACCGCGGCCATGGCGACCGTTGCCACGCAGGAACCCGGGAGCGCATGAAAACACCGCGGCAACCACAGCAGAACTCCTGAAGTGGAAATCCCTCTCAACACTAGCTGGAAGAGCTGTCTTCAACCAAGCTTTCACTGAGCAAAAAAATGTAACCTTGACGACCGCTCTGACTCATCCCCCTCACACGACCACTCTCGGACACAGTCGGCTCGTATCCCACGCAACGCAAGTGTTGGGAGATGAAGGGGTCTCCGGGAGGGCTGGGACACAGCCAGAGAGAATCATGGGAAGCCAAAAGAGAACATGACACAGCAGAGGAAGCCTTGAAGCTCCTCTGATCGGTCTGCGGCCGTTAAAGAGAGAGAGAGAGGGAGAGAGAGAGGGAGATGGAGAGAGACGGAGAGGGAGAGAGGGAGGGAGAGGGAGAGGAGAGAGGGAGGGGAGGAGGAGAGAGAAGGAGAGAGGGAGAGGGAGAGAGAGAGGGAGGGAGAGAGAGGGAGAGGGAAGATTAGAAAGACAGATGAAAGGGGGTCTGTCTGCCTTCCTGTCTGTCTGTCCTGTCTGCTTCCTGTCTGCTCCTGTCTGCTTCCGGTCTGTCTGCTTCCTGTCTGTCTGTCTGCCTCCCTGTCTGCTTCCGGTCTGTCTGCTTCCTGTCTGTCTGTCTGTCTGCTTCCTGTCTGTCTGTCTGACTCCTGTCTGCTTCCGGTCTGTCTGCTTCCTGTCTGTCTGCTTCCTGTCTGTCTGCATGTTCCAGTACCACCATCACAGCCTCCAGTTAGCAGGGGGTGGCTGAGCAGACTCAGTCTAACAGAAGTCTGGTTTAGCTTTTGTTTCTCCTTGACATGCAGTTGTGGAAGAATCTTCCATGTCAGGATTAGTTTGTGTGCTGATCTAATAAATCAATCTCCTGTAATGATACACTGTCTTGGCTAGTGACTCAACCTCATAAACTCCCATGGGACGTTCATTCAAGTGATCCATTTGGTAATCGTACTGAGATACAAAACACAAAACGTGAAAACTAGAGCTTATGAAAGGGCATTGAGAGAGCGAGAGACAGCTACAGAGAGAGAGAGCTACAGAGAGAGGGAGAGCTAGAGAGAGAGAAAGAGAGCTACACAGAGAGAGAGAGCTACAGAGAGAGAGAGAGAGAGCTAGAGAGAGAGCTACAGAGAGAGAGAGGAGAGCGAGAGAGAGCTACAGAGAGAGAGAGAGAGAGCGAGAGAGAGCTACAGAGAGAGAGAGCTACAGAGAGAACGAGAGAGAGAGAGACAGAGAGAGAAGCTACAGAGAGAGAGAGCTTCACAGAGAGAAAGAGATAGCTAGAGAGAGAGAGAGAGAGAGAGAGAGATAGCTAGAGAGAGAGAGAGAGAGAGAGAGAGAGAGAGAGAGAGAGAGAGAGAGAGAGAGAGAGAGAGAGAGAGAGAGAGAGAGAGAGAGAGAGAGAGCTAGAGAGCTCAAAGATCCAGAGCTATCATCATCTGTTGCCTCTTCATGGGTAGTTGGCCAGCTGAATATCTCTCCCCCAGTGGTAGAGTCCTCAATGATGTGAAGCCAGCACACATACACGCACACACTCACTCACGCACACACACACACACACACACACATACACACTGGAGACACCTGCGCGGGTCTCAGGGAAATGGACCTCAGTGCGAGGGCAGGCTCTGGGCCTCAGTGCGAGGCAGGCTCTGGCCTCAGTGCGAGGGCAGGCTCTGGGCCTCAGTGCGAGGGCAGGCTCTGGCCTCAGTGCGAGGGCAGGCTCTGGGCCTCAGTGCGAGGGCAGGCTCTGGGCTCAGTGCGAGGGCAGGCTCTGGGCTCAGTGCGAGGGCAGGCTCTGGGCCTCAGTGCGAGGGCAGGCTCTGGGCCTCAGTGCGAGGGCAGGCTCTGGGCCTCAGTGCGAGGGCAGGCTCTGGGCCTCAGTGCGAGGGCAGGCTCTGGACCTCAGTGCGAGGGCAGGCTCTGGGCCTCAGTGCGAGGGCAGGCTCTGGGCCTCAGTGCGAGGGCAGGCTCTGGACCTCAGTGCGAGGGCAGGCTCTGGGCCTCAGTGCGAAGGCAGGCTCTGGGCCTCAGTGCGACGGCAGGCTCTGGGCCTCAGTGCGAGGGCAGGCTCTGGGCCTCAGTGCGAGGGCAGGCTCTGGGCCTCAGTGCGAGGGCAGGCTCTGGGCCTCAGTGCGAGGGCAGGCTCTGGGCCCTCAGTGCGAGGGCAGGCTCTGGGCCTCAGTGCGAGGGCAGGCTCTGGGCCTCAGTGCGAGGGCAGGCTCTGGGCCTCAGTGCGACGGCAGGCTCTGGGCCTCAGTGCGAGGGAAGGCTCTGGGCCTCAGTGCGAGGGCAGGCTCTGGGCCTCAGTGCGAGGCAGGCTCTGGGCCTCAGTGCGACGGCAGGCTCTGGGCCTCAGTGCGAGGGCAGGCTCTGGGCCTCAGTGCGACGGCAGGCTCTGGGCCTCAGTGCGAGGGCAGGCTCTGGGCCTCAGTGCGAGGGCAGGCTCTGGGCCTCAGTGCGAGGGCAGGCTCTGGGCCTCAGTGCGAGGGCAGGCTCTGGGCCTCAGTGCGAGGGCAGGCTCTGGGCCTCAGTGCGACGGCAGCTCTGGGCCTCAGTGCGAGGGCAGGCTCTGGGCCTCAGTGCGAGGGCAGGCTCTGGACCTCAGTGCGAGGGCAGGCTCTGGGCCTCAGTGCGAGGGCAGGCTCTGGGCCTCAGTGCGAGGGCAGGCCAGAGGAACAGGTGCCAGTTCCAAAGAAGGGTACTTTTTTTGTGTACCGACCAACCAACCAACCAACCAGCCAACCAACTGACCAGCTGACCAACCGACAGACCAATCAACTGACAGAGCGAGCTATCTCACTGTGAGCATGGAGCAGCAGGACCTGTGATAGCAGTGAAGCACACACACCATTTTAAAAGCAACCGACAGTTCCCTTCTTCTGGAATCCGGAGTTGTGCCCTACTCAGCCAAGGAGAACCCCAGACCTGCCAAATCAGAGTTCTCCAGTGGCTCTCTCTCTCTGTCTCCTGTGAGTCTCTTTCACAGCATTACAGAACACACACACACACAGTCACACAGAAAGACAATGACTATGTACGATGTGTGAGGAAGGCTGGGATATGGGCCAAAGGACTGGAGGTTTGTATCATGGGTGATAGAGTAGTAACAAGGGGATGTGATGAGAAATAGGGGAAGAGAGAGATTGAGAAAGAGAGAGCGAGAGAGAGAGAGAGACTGAGAGAGGGA
This sequence comes from Osmerus eperlanus, assembly GCF_963692335.1. Classification (NCBI taxonomy): domain Eukaryota; kingdom Metazoa; phylum Chordata; class Actinopteri; order Osmeriformes; family Osmeridae; genus Osmerus; species Osmerus eperlanus. Next base: position 16,518,209 of record NC_085031.1, on the reverse strand, counting down.
GATTGAAAGATTGAGAGAGAGATTGAGAGGAAAGAACGAGAGACAGGCCAGAGTGAGAGGAAAGAGAGAGAGACAGTCAAAGTGAGAGGAAGAGAGAGAGAGAGAGAGAGAGAGACAGTCAGAGTGAGAAGAAAGAGAGAGAGACAGTCAGAGTGAGAGGAAAGAGAGAGAGCCAGTCAGAGTGAGAGGAAAGAGAGAGAGAGCAGTCAGAGTGAGAGGAAAGAGAGAGAGAGCCAGTCAGAGTGAGAGGAAAGAGAGAGAGAGACAGTCAGAGTGAGAGGAAAGAGAGAGAGAGCCAGTCAGAGTGAGAGGAAAGAGAGAGAGAGCCAGTCAGAGTGAGAGGAAAGAGAGAGAGACCAGTCAGAGTGAGAGGGAAGAGAGAGGAGCCAGTCAGAGTGAGAGGAAAGAGAGAGAGAGCCAGTCAGAGTGAGAGGAAAGAGAGAGAGAGCCAGTCAGAGTGAGAAGAAAGAGAGAGAGAGCCAGACAGAGTGAGAGGAAAGAGAGAGAGAGCCAGTCAGAGTGAGAGGAAAGAGAGAGAGCCAGTCAGAGTGAGAGGAAGAGAGAGAGCCAGTCAGAGTGAGAGGAAAGAGAGAGAGAGCCAGTCAGAGTGAGAGGGAAAGAGAGAGAGAGCCAGTCAGAGTGAGAGGGAAGAGAGAGAGCAGTCAGAGTGAGAGGAAAGAGAGAGAGAGCCAGTCAGAGTGAGAGGAAAGAGAGAGAGAGCCAGTCAGAGTGAGAAGAAAGAGAGAGAGAGCCAGACAGAGTGAGAGGAAAGAGAGAGAGAGCACAGTCAGAAGTCGAGAGGAAAGAGATGAGAGCCAGTCAGAGTGAGAGGAAAGAGAAGAGAGCCAGTCAGAGTGAGAGGAAAGAGAGAGAGCAGTCAGAGTGAGAGGAAAGAGAGAGAGAGCCAGTCAGAGTGAGAGGAAAGAGAGAGAGAGCCAGTCAGAGTGAGAAGAAAGAGAGAGAGAGCCAGTCAGAGTGAGAGGAAAGAGAGAGAAGCCAGTCAGAGTGAGAGGAAGAGAGAGAGAGCCAGTCAGAGTGAGAGGAAAGAGAGAGAGAGCCAGTAAGAGTGAGAGGAAAGAGAGAGAGAGCCAGTCAGAGTGAGAGGAAAGAGAGAGAGCCAGTCAGGGGGTGATGAGTCCTGTGGCTGTCTGACTCACGTTGTAGAGGATGTCCACCCAGCCCTCCATGGTGATGCACTGGAAGACCGTGAGCACGGGCAAACAGGATGTTGTCGAAGTTGGTGATGCCGAAGTTGGGTCCGATCCAGTACTCAG